>NC_091691.1:5000-7500 GCF_041296265.1 Equus caballus | reverse complement strand
CTAGGGCTAGGGCTAGGGCTAGGGCTAGGGCTAGGGCTAGGGCTAGGGCTAGGGCTAGGGCTAGGGCTAGGGCTAGGGCTAGGGCTAGGGCTAGGGCTAGGGCTAGGGCTAGGGCTAGGGCTAGGGCTAGGGCTAGGGCTAGGGCTAGGGCTAGGGCTAGGGCTAGGGCTAGGGCTAGGGCTAGGGCTAGGGCTAGGGCTAGGGCTAGGGCTAGGGCTAGGGCTAGGGCTAGGGCTAGGGCTAGGGCTAGGGCTAGGGCTAGGGCTAGGGCTAGGGCTAGGGCTAGGGCTAGGGCTAGGGCTAGGGCTAGGGCTAGGGCTAGGGCTAGGGCTAGGGCTAGGGCTAGGGCTAGGGCTAGGGCTAGGGCTAGGGCTAGGGCTAGGGCTAGGGCTAGGGCTAGGGCTAGGGCTAGGGCTAGGGCTAGGGCTAGGGCTAGGGCTAGGGCTAGGGCTAGGGCTAGGGCTAGGGCTAGGGCTAGGTAGGGTAGGGCTAGGGTAGGGTTAGGGTTAGGGTTAGGGTTAGGGTTAGGGTAGGGTTAGGGTTAGGGTTAGGGTTAGGGTTAGGGTTAGGGTTAGGGTTAGGGTTAGGGTTAGGGTTAGGGTTAGGGTTAGGGTTAGGGTTAGGGTTAGGGTTAGGGTTAGGGTTAGGGTTAGGGTTAGGGTTAGGGTTAGGGTTAGGGTTAGGGTTAGGGTTAGGGTTAGGGTTAGGGTTAGGGTTAGGGTTAGGGTTAGGGTTAGGGTTAGGGTTAGGGTTAGGGTTAGGGTTAGGGTTAGGGTTAGGGTTAGGGTTAGGGTTAGGGTTAGGGTTAGGGTTAGGGTTAGGGTTAGGGTTAGGGTTAGGGTTAGGGTTAGGGTTAGGGTTAGGGTTAGGGTTAGGGTTAGGGTTAGGGTTAGGGTTAGGGTTAGGGTTAGGGTTAGGGTTAGGGTTAGGGTTAGGGTTAGGGTTAGGGTTAGGGTTAGGGTTAGGGTTAGGGTTAGGGTTAGGGTTAGGGTTAGGGTTAGGGTTAGGGTTAGGGTTAGGGTTAGGGTTAGGGTTAGGGTTAGGGTTAGGGTTAGGGTTAGGGTTAGGGTTAGGGTTAGGGTTAGGGTTAGGGTTAGGGTTAGGGTTAGGGTTAGGGTTAGGGTTAGGGTTAGGGTTAGGGTTAGGGTTAGGGTTAGGGTTAGGGTTAGGGTTAGGGTTAGGGTTAGGGTTAGGGTTAGGGTTAGGGTTAGGGTTAGGGTTAGGGTTAGGGTTAGGGTTAGGGTTAGGGTTAGGGTTAGGGTTAGGGTTAGGGTTAGGGTTAGGGTTAGGGTTAGGGTTAGGGTTAGGGTTAGGGTTAGGGTTAGGGTTAGGGTTAGGGTTAGGGTTAGGGTTAGGGTTAGGGTTAGGGTTAGGGTTAGGGTTAGGGTTAGGGTTAGGGTTAGGGTTAGGGTTAGGGTTAGGGTTAGGGTTAGGGTTAGGGTTAGGGTTAGGGTTAGGGTTAGGGTTAGGGTTAGGGTTAGGGTTAGGGTTAGGGTTAGGGTTAGGGTTAGGGTTAGGGTTAGGGTTAGGGTTAGGGTTAGGGTTAGGGTTAGGGTTAGGGTTAGGGTTAGGGTTAGGGTTAGGGTTAGGGTTAGGGTTAGGGTTAGGGTTAGGGTTAGGGTTAGGGTTAGGGTTAGGGTTAGGGTTAGGGTTAGGGTTAGGGTTAGGGTTAGGGTTAGGGTTAGGGTTAGGGTTAGGGTTAGGGTTAGGGTTAGGGTTAGGGTTAGGGTTAGGGTTAGGGTTAGGGTTAGGGTTAGGGTTAGGGTTAGGGTTAGGGTTAGGGTTAGGTTAGGGTTAGGGTTAGGGTTAGGGTTAGGGTTAGGGTTAGGGTTAGGGTTAGGGTTAGGGTTAGGGTTAGGGTTAGGGTTAGGGTTAGGGTTAGGGTTAGGGTTAGGGTTAGGGTTAGGGTTAGGGTTAGGGTTAGGGTTAGGGTTAGGGTTAGGGTTAGGGTTAGGGTTAGGGTTAGGGTTAGGGTTAGGGTTAGGGTTAGGGTTAGGGTTAGGGTTAGGGTTAGGGTTAGGGTTAGGGTTAGGGTTAGGGTTAGGGTTAGGGTTAGGGTTAGGGTTAGGGTTAGGTTAGGGTTAGGGTTAGGGTTAGGGTTAGGGTTAGGGTTAGGGTTAGGGTTAGGGTTAGGGTTAGGGTTAGGGTTAGGGTTAGGGTTAGGGTTAGGGTTAGGGTTAGGGTTAGGGTTAGGGTTAGGGTTAGGGTTAGGGTTAGGGTTAGGGTTAGGGTTAGGGTTAGGGTTAGGGTTAGGGTTAGGGTTAGGGTTAGGGTTAGGGTTAGGGTTAGGGTTAGGGTTAGGGTTAGGGTTAGGGTTAGGGTTAGGGTTAGGGTTAGGGTTAGGGTTAGGGTTAGGGTTAGGGTTAGGGTTAGGGTTAGGGTTAGGGTTAGGGTTAGGGTTAGGGTTAGGGTTAGGGTTAGGGTTAGGGTTAGGGTTAGGGTTAGGGTTAGGGTTAGGGTTAGGGTTAGGGTTAGGGTTAGGGTTAGGGTTAGGGTTAGG